>NC_053164.1:54585530-54623030 GCF_016835505.1 Polypterus senegalus
CATCTGATATGTGGAAGCCCTTGAACCCAACACCGTCAATAATGTCACCGAGTGAGCTAAACAGTGAGACAACATTTGAGCAAGGGGATGGTTAAAAAAAAGTGCATAGTGCTTTTATTAAAAGTCAACAAAACAGTGTTCAAATAAAGTGCAGTGCTTCAAACTTCATTAAATAAATAATCCAGTAAAAGAAAAACGTGGAGGTTAAAATCAATCAATAGAAAATCTTCTTAAAACAACAAGGTTAAAACTTTCATCAGGAAACAGTATTTAAAATCGATAACAAGCCCGGTGTCTTTCACTCCAGCGTCTCTCCTGCTTCACCCATCTGGGCCACGCGACAAGTGAGACTCTCTCTCTCTGCAGCTGACCTTTGTGCCTGCCTCTGCTGTCAGTTGCCTTACCGATCCTTGGCTCCAGTTGGCTCCTCCGGACAGCGACTTTGGAATTCCTCGCGACCAAGGCTCTCATGCAGGGAACACCCCGTCCCAAGTCCCGACTCCCGCTACCTTCTGCGGAGAGTCCTGCGCCTTTCGGTCACTCCAGCCCTTCATAGCTAACTCTATGGGAGCAATCACAACTTCTCCTAGGTGTTGGCCAAACACCCAGGATGCCTTCAGCTGCCTGCGAGCGCTTGCCCACTTCTTGCTTCACCAATTTGCACTCCTTACTGCTTCCTGCTCCCAACCTCCGTTTCCTTCTCTCTTTCTTTCTTTTTTTTCTAATCCCTATCCAACTTGCGCTTCTTTTTATATAGCAAGGGGCCATAGCAGTCGCAGCACATTAGCCACGGGAACAATCACGGATGTGGGTGATCCCTCACCTGTGCACTTGGTAAGAAACGCACACACCGCAGATCGCCCCGTGGCTATGGCCCAACGCCCCCTTGCTAGGCTGATGCAAGAGTGGTGATTATTTATTTAAAAAAAATGGCCTTTGCTCAGCGAGTTGTGGACCCATAACACCACATTCCACCCCCCATAAAACTCCAGTTGCATGGGAAAGCTCCACACCACTGCCAGCTCAATGCAACTGGAGCTCAGGTCCACAGCTCGGCCACTCTACACTGCACTAAAACTATAAAAGCACTAAAACAAATCCCCACAATAAAACACACCCAAACCCCCTTCATAAAAACAGGGCATTAAAAGAATAAGAACTTTAAAAGACATATAAAAACCAGAAATAAATAAATGTCCTTAAAAAGCTCAGTCCTTAAAAATGTCCTCCTCCGGCTTGGGTACGTGGGTCCTCCAAAAGTCTGATACCAATCCCGCTTGCTGCTCCATCTCCTCTTCTGGCCTCACTGCTAGCTCATCCCACCGCAGCCACCAAATGTGACGATGTGGGTTCGGCTCCACTGACTAGCTCACTCGGTGACATTATCGACAGTTTTGGGTTCAAGGGCTTCCAAACAGTGATCGGAGCGTGGAGCCGAACCCACATCGTCACATTTTCTTTCTTTTCTCTCTCGTTCTTTCTTTTTTCCTCCCTATCTGACTCGCGCTTCTTTTTATATAGTAAGGGGCCATAGCAGCTGCAACACTCGGTGAGAAACGCCCACACTGCAGATGGCCCTGTGGCTTGCTATGGCCCAATGCCCCCTCGCTAAGCCGCAGCGAGAGTGGTGATTATTTATTTAAAAAAAATGGCCTTTGCTCAGCGAGCTGTGGACACATAACACCACAGTGGGGTGTATTGATAAAGGGGATGAATCCATGGAACTGGCTACTTTTGCCTCACAAAGAGCCTCTACACCCAGTCACTATGAAGGAAGTGGAAGTAGGGCTGGTGCCCTCTTGCAAGTACTTGGGGGTCCACATTAATGACAGGTTTGACTGGTCTTGTAGCACAGAGGAACTATATGAGAAATGGCTGTGCAGGATCTGTTTGTCTTAAGAGACTG
The DNA here is from genome assembly GCF_016835505.1 of Polypterus senegalus. Classification (NCBI taxonomy): domain Eukaryota; kingdom Metazoa; phylum Chordata; class Cladistia; order Polypteriformes; family Polypteridae; genus Polypterus; species Polypterus senegalus. The sequence continues at coordinate 54,587,437 of NC_053164.1, forward strand.
CATTCCTTTAATGTGGGTAGTGACATTCTTCACATCTTTTACAAGTTGTGTGATGGTCAGTATAATTTTTCTAAGCTGTGGTGTGCCGGGCTTGTAACATTACTCCAAGAGAGGCCTTCAGAATCAACAAGCTAATTGGAAGGACAGGTTCAGTTATAGGATGGGATGCAGTTTGTACCTCTTGAAGGTAGTAGCAAAGTAGACAACTAAAACAAAACTGAATGCTATTATATTAATCCTGCACATCCTCTTAGCCACACTAACGTACTTTCCTCCTCACTAAACTCAACCTTGCAGTCTTCCTTTTTCAGCTTCTACCATTTGATCCTTGGCTCTGCCCTTACTCTCCTTCACTTCTTGATCTCCAGCTTCATCCTACAGGCCACCATTCTATGCTGCTTAACTACAATTTCCCTGTCGCCACTTTGCAATCTTCAATCTCCTTCAGATTGACTCTTCTGCATAGGATATAATCTACCTGTGTGCATCTTCTTCCACTCTTGTACGTCACCCTATGTTGCTCCCTCTTCTTAAAATATGTATTCACCAGAGCCATGTCCATCCTTTTCGCAAAATCCATTATCAATCTTCATTCTCGGCACACCCAACTTGCGGGGCATATGCACTAACAACATTCATCATCGCACCTCCAATTTCCAGCTTCATAAATATTACTCTGTCTGACACTCTTTTTACCTCTAAAACACTTGTTAACATACTGTTCCTTCAGAATAACCCATACCCCATTTCTCCTCCCATCCACACTGGCCTTAGTCCCCTTCCATTTAGTCTCTTTCACACACATTATATCAACCATCGTTCTCTCCATCATATCGGCTAACTGTCCCCCTTTACCATTCATACTACCAACATTCAAAGTTCCTACCCTCGGTTCCACTCTCTTTACCTTCCTCCTCTCCTGCTTCCGGACACATCTCCCACCTCTTCTTCGGCCAACAGTAGCCCAATTTCCGCCTGCACCCTGTTGGCTAACAGCCATTGTTAACCTGGGCCTCGACTGATCCAGTATGGAAATCTGTATTGTTGTCTGCATGTTGATCTTGAAAAATTTTACACCGGATGCCCTTCCTAATGTTACCCTCCCCATTTATCCGGACTTGGGACTGGCAAGAAAAAACATGCTGACAAAGTACATGTGCAGTGCCACTCTTTATTCAGTAAAAGATCCTAGTCATCTCACGGGACAAAGACTTTCCGAGACTAAGGTCGTAAAGCTTATGAAACTGTTTCCGGACAAAGGCAGAACCATAACCACAATTGAATAAAGTGTGACAGGAGCTCCCACCTGCAGCTAAAGTTATTCACTTACTGAAGTAGCATTGCACATGTACTTTGTCAGCATGCCCATGTTGATCAAACACAGGAAGCTCTGCAGTCTACTTGTGACTTTAGTTGTAGGACGTTAAGTACATAAATAACACATGTTTTACATATAAAGACCATCACAGAACATAATGAAAAACAGAACGTTGCACAATACCTTGGTAATTTTGGCATGTCCTGATGTTTCTTTGAAGAACATGAGTGTGTCAGAATCACTGACAGGATGACACCCGACCTCTTGCTGCATCCAAACAGTGCCATCTTTCGCCTTTACGCCTGGTGCAGCTGCGTTGGTCTTATGTGTGAGTGGACATTTCCTGTGAGCAGGGCTTCTGTTCTCCTTCTCAAATGTAGAAACCTCATCCTCATCTGAGTTCACCTCTGTTATAGCATGTTTTTGTTTGGAAACAGATGTCAGATGGTGGAGCATGAACGTGACTGAGAGAATTAGACTGAATTAAAAAAGAAAAAAAACTAACATTTACAAGTACCATACATTTACACCAGCTGTTACAGACTCAATTGAAATGTATGTTTTTATTCTATAATAGTAACAATAAGAGCAGCTCACTACTCAAAACTATAATTCTAGGATGCGCCTGGAGTTGAACCAGCAACCTCTTGATTATGAGTCAGCCGTTCTTACTGCAGCACCACCTAAGAGGTTGTGTCAGCGTTGTACCCTAACCCGATTTCTTTTTCTTCATTTATATTCTTGAATAAAAGCTCACTTGTTTTGTTATATGTGTACCAAAAGTCAAAGGTTTGTCATCAGTACTATGAAAAAAGTTTCTGGTTTAGGTATGTGTTCAACATTTCATCAACAATATATTATTTACCCTATACAATTCCAGGCACCTCACACCCAGATTAAGTGCCTTGAGATAGGAGAACATTTTGCCCAAGTTGAGCTGCGGCAGTGGGGGGATATGTTGATCTGCAAGCAGCCTGCTATCCCATTTGCAAAACAAAAAATGCTAATGAAGAGGTGTGAAGAGATTTAAGGTGGTCAGGGGTTACAAGTTATTTCATAGGCTTCAGGGGTTCTAGTGTTAATGTTTTGATTTTTCATGAATTCAATGCATAGAACAAATAGTCAGTGGCAGATAAATGTCAAGGAATCATTAAGTGATTCATCAAAGTAGCCACCTTTTGCTGATATAACAGCCAAACTGTGATAACTCCTTTGATTCCGAATGCAAGTCACCAAACCTGAGTCCAGCAAAAGAACCCCAGTTTATCACACTTCCTTCTCCATGTTTGACAGTTGGTGCCACATACTGAGGGAACCATCCCTTCACCAACTTGATGGCTTATGAACACCCTGCATAATGAACCAAAGATTTAAAATTTTGATTCATTAATCTATAAGACTGTTCTCCAGTCTGCCACAGTCCACAGCTGATATTTCAATGCCCTATTTTGTCCTTTAAGAAATGACTTTCTTACTGCCATTTACCCTGTCATACCCCCAGCACAAAGTTTATTCTTCACAATAGAATCTTAGACTTTATATTTCCGACCACCATTAAGCTGTTCCTGAAGCTGTTGTGCTGTGAGGCGCCTATCACGCATGCTGGTGACCCTCAGAAATTTGTCTTTTGATTAGGTTTTGACTTTGATTATGGCAGGTCCCTTCCTATCAGAGTTTCTTCCAGTTGCCTTTGGATTGTGTAGGTCACTGTATTCAATGACACCTTGATTTTTTTTTTTTCATTTTATAAGGTTTAGTAGTGAGAAGTCAAACAAAATGACACATTTTATTGGTTAACTAAAAAGATTACAATATGCAAGCTTTCGAGGCAACTCGGGCCCCTTCTTCATGCAAGATGTAATCTGAAGAAGGGGCCTGAGTTGCCTCGAAAGCTGGCATATTGTAATCTTTGTAGTTAGCCAATAAAATGTCATTTTGCTTGACTTCTCACTTCATTCATAATGGCTAACATGGTACAACACCCTAGTACTACAGAAGGTTTATTAACATTTGAAAAAAAACAGTTCACACAAAAAATAGAGAGAAATCTGCTATTAAAGAAAATTTCTTGTTCAAGAAAACTTCTGATTAAAGATTATTTATCTTGTCTTATTTCTGCAAGTTTGGTCATACACTCATACTTTGGGCATGTTAAGCAAGGTCTGAAAACTGTATGCCATCCTCTGTTTGTAAACATAGATCTAACAGTCCATGCTAGGAGTAAGACTGTTTCTTATCTGACTTAATTAACTCTCTTTTAAAGATATAGCTGAGAAACCTCTATTTCTTGTTAACGTAAAGGGGATAAAACAACAACATTCATTTATATAGCACATTTTCATACAAATGATGTTGCTCAAAGTGCTTTACAAGATGAAGAAAGAAACGTTTATAAAAATAAGATTAGGCAATACTAAGTAACAAAGAGTAAAGTAAGGTCCAATGCCCAGGAGGATGGGGCTGGGACTCCAGAGGGTTGAAGGGAAAAAAAAAAATCTGCAGCGGTTCCAAGGCCACGAGTCCACCCAGCCGCAACTGCACTGCACATTCTACCTAACATAAATGATCTAAATCAGTCCTCTGGTTTTCAGGCTTCGTGTGGAAGAATTAAATGATGATGGTCATGTGGACATCTGGCCTTCAATCCGCCAATGTAGGGACTGTATGGTGGTGGTGGTACAGATTGCCAGCACAGAAAACTGGAAATAGAACAGCAGAGAAAGTAGGGATTAGTACGGATTGCGGAGCCATGATAAAAATGATAATTAAATCCATGTAGAGAATATGTCAGGGTTACACTAAAAGGAAGCTTTGAGAAAGCCATGTTAAAATATATATATACTGCTCAAAAGAATTAAAGGAACACTTTTTAATCAGAGTATAGCATAAAGTCAATGAAACTAATGGGATATGAATCTGGTCATTTAAGTAGCAGAGGAGGTTGTTAATCAGTTTCAGCTGCTGTGGTGTTAATGAAATTAACAACAGATGCACTAGAGGGGCAACAATGAGATGACCCCCAAAACAGGAATGGTTTAACAGGTGGAGGCCACTGACATTTTTCCCTCCTCATCTTTTCTGACTGTTTTTTCACTAGTTTTGCATTTGGCTAAAGTCAGTGTCACTACTGGTAGCATGGGATACCTGGACCCTACAGAGGTTGCACAGGTAGTCCAACTTCTCCAGGATGACACATCAATACGTGTCATTGCCAGAAGGTTTGCTGTGTCTCCCTGCACAGTCTCAAGGGCATGGAGGAGATTCTAGGAGACAAGCAGTTACTCTAGGAGAGCTGGAGAGGGCCATTGAAGGTCCATAACCCATCAGCAGGACCAGTATCTGCTCCTTTGGGCAAGGAGGAACAGGATGAGCACTGCCAGAGCCCTACAAAATGACCTCCAGCAGGCCACTGGTGTGAATGTCTCTGACCAAACAATCAGAAACAGACTTCATGAGGGTTGCCTGAGGGCCCAAATGTCTACTGCCCTGTGCTCACTGCACAGCACCGGGGAGCTCAATTGGCATGTGCCATAGAATACCAGAATTTCAGGTCCACCACTGGCGTCCTGTGCTTTTCACAGATGAGAGCAGGTTCACCCTGAGTATATGTGAAAGGCGTGAAAGAGGTCAGGAGAAGCCGTGGAGAATATTATGCTGCCTGTAACATCGTTTAGCATGACTGGTTTGGTGGTGGGTCAGTGATGATCTTGGAGGCATATCCATGGAGACTCACAGACCTCTACAGGCTACACAACGGCATCTTGACTGCCATTAGGTATCAGGATGAAATCCTTGGACCCATTGTCAGACCCTACGCTGGTGCAGTAGGTCCTGGTTTCCTCCTAATGCACGACAATGCCCGGCCTCATGTGGCAAGAGTATGCAGGCAGTACCTGTAGGATGAGGGAATTGAAACAATTGAATGGCCTTCACGATCCCCTGACTTAAACCCAATAGAACATCTGTGGGACATTATGTTTCAGTCCATTAGGCGCCGCCAGGTTGCTCCTCAGACTGTACAACAGCTCAGGGATGCCCTCATACAGATCTGGGAGGAAATGCCACAAGGCCCCATCTGTCTTCTCATTAGGAGCATGCCCCGGCGTTGTCAAGCATGCATACAAGCTCGTGGGGGCCACACAAGATACTGAAAAGCATTTTGAGTAGCAGAAATTAAGTTTTTGAAAAATGGACTAGCCTGCCACATCTTCATTTCACTCTGATTTTAGGGTGTCTACACAATTGAGCCCTCTGTAGGCAGAAAACTTTTATTTCCATTAAAAGACTTGGCATCCTTTTGTTCCTAAGACATTGCCCTGTCGTTATTTGTATAGATATCCAACTTCATATTGAGATCTGATGTATCTAATGTGTTTCTTTAAAGTGTTCCTTTAATTTTTGTGAGCAGTATTATATATATATATATATATATATATATATATATGTATGTGTGTATATATGTATATATATATATATATATATATATATATATATGTATATGTATATATATATATATATGTATATATGTATATATATATATATATATATATATATATATATATAATATATATGTATATATATATATATATTATATATATATATATATATATATATATATATATATATATATATATATATATATATATATATATATACTATATATATATATATATATATATATATATATATATATATATATATATATATATATATATATATATATATATATATATACTATATACTATATATATATATATATATATATATATATATATACTATATATATATATATATACTATATATATATATACATATATAAATATATATATATATATACTATATAATATATATATAATTTTACCTAAATGAATGGCTTAGACTTCTAAGGGTAATAATGCTCTTTCTCATTTAATTACCATTTTCTTAATATCTCTTGAATGTACAACTTTCTACAGTGTAATATTGTTAAAGTAGTATTTCAGAGGGTGTAGTAAGACTGGCTATTCCAGCTCTACTTTAAGACAGACAGGGGTTTTTAAGTAATCCACAAATAATGGGACACCTGTGCAAATTGTCTGCTTCAGCTTCAAATTAAGCAAGATTTATTTTACTTTAATTATTGCAGCATATCTGTAGGTTGTAACTTATTAGTTGTTCCCTGAAGATGGCCCATTTGTAATTCTGACATTTCCTTTCTTTTTCATTTTTTGCTAACCTGAACTTTAAATTTTAACCTCTGGCAGTTTACTGCTTTTCTTTTCACTATTTAAGGTCATTCATTGCATTTCAATTGATTAAATCTGAATTTAAACTGATATGTTCTAAAACTCTTGACCAGCAGTGTGTCTTGGGTGTCTCTAAATATACATAGATGTACAAACAGATATATAGATAGATATATGTATATACAGTGTGTATATATATGTGTATGTATATATACACAGATAGATACAATATTACAGAAAAAGGCACAATATTGTTCACTTGGATGATGGAGGTACTTTTAATAAAATGAATGGGGTTTCTGTTTTTGCCTTGGTCTCGAATAGGTATTGAGTTTCGTGAAATTTCACTGGTTTTGACATCGACTACAAAAACTGGCATTAGGACATCCCTAGTTGTCTAATTGTGTGCATTGCACTGAACATGGTCAAGGGAAGGAAAGCAGCAGCAGGAGAAGGAAGAAATGAAGAAAGTAATAGTCAAGGTAAAGGCTACAAGACCATCTCTAAAGGGCTTTGTGCCACTGTGACCATGGTAGATAATATTAGCTAGTTTAAGGTCTATAGGACCATCGCCATCCTCCCTGGACATGGCTGTAAGAGGAAAATTAACCCCTCTGTTAAACAGAATGATAATTCAAATGGTGGAAAAAAAATACAAGGAGAGCATGATGACAGATTCAGACTTAACTCCCAAGACCGTTTCAAGTCACATCATCTGCTGTTGTCTGAATGAATTTAGGCTAAATGGTAAAAGACCCAGGAAGACACCTAAACGCCCAGCTGGAGTTTGCTAAAATGCATGCTGACTAGCAATCATCATCTCTGGAAAATGTCCTTTAGAAAGATGAAACTAAATTAGAGCTTTTTGGTAAGAATCGTGAGGTCTGAGATCAAAGAGGACAAAACTATGCTTACGAATAAAATGCCATGCATACTCTGAAACATTGAGGAGGCTTATTAGTGTTTAGTTAGGTTACGGCTGGCACTGGACGCCTTGAATCTGTGCAGGGCACAATGAAAGTGAAAAAATATTGCATTCTGCAGCGAAATTCACTGCCCAATGTCAAAAAGAGCTCTTTCTGACAGAATGATGATCCAAAATGTGGAATCTTCTGAAGTGGCCTGTTGCGAGTCCTGATGTGAATCGAACTGAACATATATGGAGAAAGCTGAAGCTTATAGCTGAGAGAAGGAAACCTGTCAAACCTTAGAGAATTGGAGTAGTTTTAAAGAAGAGCCAAATTAGCAGAAGTGTAGTAGTCTTATTTGGAGCTACAGTAAGTATACTTGAATGCAGTTATTGCCTCAAAAGGTTGTGCCATAGCAGTGGTACTCAACCCATGGCTCACAAGCTGCACGCAGTCTTCAAAGGCCATTTGCAGCTATTTTAAAACCTACTTAAGAAAAAATAAATCTTAAAAAAAAAAAAATAGAATTCATTTCATTCTCATTCACGCACCCCATTCCTCAACTGCCTGAAAAACACAATCACAATTTACCTAAGGCCTTGCACCAGGACAACTAGCATGAGCACAGGGAAATTAGCATTTGGAGCAGCCCCCGTTTTTATTAAATCAAGACAGAGAATCCCAGACTGGTACTTTATTTACTTCCAAAACTTTATATCCATTTATTAAAGTTACACCATCATGAGTACCGTGAAAACTATAAACAAAAGAAAATATAAACACAAATTCTTAACATTTTACACACACTTTACAGAGAAACAATAAATGAAACAGCGTATAATGAAATTTGCTTACCTTACTCCGCTTACCAAGTGTGCAACATTTTTAAAGATTTGTCCTTTTCACAGATCAGCGTTTGCCTTCCGATATCTTCTCATTCTTAGTCAATACGGCAAAGAGGCCAAAACGGCAAGTAAATGAACTTATACATAAAACTAAAAATAACGTGTACAAAGTTGAAACAGAAACGCACACTGTACAGTTCAATAACTTAATCAAACATAAAGATAGTGTTCAAGGAGAAGGAGGAAAAAAAAAGTAAAAGGTCACTACCAGTTTCTCCGAACTTCTTTCATCCCACGTGATTACATTACTTATGTACAGAATGATTTAGTGGTAATTTACCACTAAAAATAACTAAAGAATGTAAGAGACTCAAATATGAAGAGGAATACCAGGCATTTAAAGAGGATTTGGAACTCAAGGTTTTCTTTGTGTCAAATGATGTGGGAAAATTTTTTTGTGATAACAAAATTTTGCAGTTTAAAAGGTCCATTTTGCAGCGTCATCACAAAGCTAAACAACCAAACTTCAGTACCAACTTTCCGAAGGCCAAAAATCTGCCGAGACATGGAAAAACTTCTTCCACACTATTATTAGCAAAAGCGCTGTGATGCTAGCTGTTATACTGTTACAGGCTGTGATGATAAGCAGTGCTCACTATTATGCTTTATGGGCTGTGCAAAGCAGCATTGTGCTGTCTTTACCTGTTATGGACTTTGTGATCAGCACTTGGAAATCCATTTAATAATGATAATGTTGAAACACTGCCAGTAATGTTGAAACTTGTGGTTGCAGTTATAATAAATTGGTTATCACATGTTTTTCATCCCTTAAAAACATGTACAGTGGGATGCAAAAGTTTGGGCAACCTTGTTAATACTCATTATTTTCCTGTATAAATCATTGGTTGTTACGATAAAAAATGTCAGTTAAATATATCATATAGAAGACATACACAGTGATATTTGAGAAGTGAAATGAAGTTTATTGTATTTACAGAAAGTGTGCAATAATTGTTCAAACAAAATCAGGCAGGTGCATAAATTTGGGCACCACAAAAAAGAAATGAAATCAATATTTAGTAGATCCGCCTTTTGCAGAAATTACAGCCTCTAAACGCTTCCTGTAGGTTCCAATGAGAGTCTGGATTGTGGTTGAAGGTATTTTGGACCATTCCTCTTTACAAAACATCTCTAGTTCATTCAGGTTTGATGGCTTCCGAGCATGGTCAGCTTTCTAACTTCACACCACAGATTTTTAATTATATTCAGGTTTGGGGACTGAGATGGCCATTCCAGAACGTTGTACTTGTTCCTCTGCATGAATGCCTTAGTGGATTTTGAGCAGTGTTTGGTCGTTGTCTTGTTGAAAGATCCAGCCCCGGCGCAGCTTCAGCTTTGTCACTGATTCCTGGACATTGGTCTCCAGAATCTGCTGATACTGAGTGGAATCCATGCGTCCCTCAACTTTGACAAGATTCACAGTCCCTGCACTGGCCACACAGCCCCACAGCATGATGGAACCACCACCATATTTTACTGTAGGTAGCAGGTGTTTTTCTTGGAATGCTGTGTTCTTTTCCTCCATGCATAACGCCCTTGTTATGCCCAAATAACTCAATTTTAGTTTCATCAGTCCACAGCACCTTATTCCAAAATGAAGCTGGCTTGTCCAAATGTGCTTGAGCATACCTCAAGAGGCTCGGTTTGTGTTGTGGGCGGAGAAAAGGCTTCCTCTGCATCACTCTCGCATACAGCATCTCCTTGTGTAAAGTGCGCCGAATGGTTGAACGATGCACAGTGACTCCATCTGCTGCAAGATGATGTTGTAGGTCTTTGGTGCTGGTCTGTGGGTTGACTCTGACTGTTCTCACCATTTGTCGCTTCTGTCTATCCGAAATCTTTCTTGGTCTGCCACTTCGAGCCTTAACTTGAACTGAGCCTGTGGTCTTCCATTTCCTCAATATGTTCCTAACTGTGGAAACAGACAGCTTAAATCTCTGGGACAGCTTTCTGTATCCTTCCCTAAACCATGATGGTGAACAATCTTTGTCTTCAGGTCATTTGAGAGTTGTTTTGTGACCCCCATGTTGATACTCTACAGAGAAAATTAAAGGAGGAGGAAAACTTACAATTGATCCCCTTAAATACTCTTTCTCATTATAGGATTCACCTGTGTATGTAGGTCAGGGGTCACTGAGCTTACCAAGCCAATTTGAGTTCCAATAATTAGTTCTAAAAGTTTTGGAATCAATAAAATGACAACGGAGCCCAAATTTATGCACCTGCCTGATTTTGTTTGAACAATTATTGCACACTTTCTGTAAATCCAATAAACTTCATTTCACTTCTCAAATATCACTGTGTGTCTCCTATATGATATATTTAACTCACATTTTTTATCGTAATAACCAACGATTTATACAGGAAAATAATGAGTATTAACAAGGTTGCCCAAACTTTTGCATCCCACTGTACTTACTCTCAACTGCATAATGGTTTCAGGAGTGACAAGGATGTTTTTGGATTGTGGCTCTTGCAAATTTTTTATTTTTTTTTTTTAAATATCAATGTGGCCGCTGAGTAGGGCAAGGTTGAATACTGCTGTGCTATATTATATTAGATAAGAGGTCCCAATAATTTTGTCCATGAATTTTTAATTTGTTTTGTGGTTTTAAAGTAATATTTTCAGTCTTAAATGAAAAGCAAACTTGTCTGCTCAATTGAGTGTGGAATAAAGAATCATGAATGCAAATTACTTTATTCAGTTTCAACTTATTTTATGGAAGATGGTGATTCTTTTTTTTTAAATACCAGTTAAATTTGACCATGTTTTTGATGCGATAACATAAAGGTCTAAGATTAGTGTTTTTTTTTTGTGTGTTTTTTTTTTTTCCTCCATAGTATTACTTACTCATTTGATTTTTTCCGGCCAACAAATTTTCAAAACAAACTGTATTTTACAACTCTAATCCGAGTCGGAGTAATAATTATGTTGGCGTGGTCATTTTAGATCTGAGATCGGTTAATATTTAAAGAATGACCGTTGGTAATACCCAGCCATCATTACTCAGTTTGCCAATAGATGTCAGAAGGACAGATGCCAAAACTGAACTGCCCAAAGATAGATTTTGACGTACCAAGCAAATGGCGATACGTTCTAAATTACAGTACTTACTGTTCCGGAGCTGTCGGAAGGGTTTAAGTCAGTCGACCATGTTAGCCCTGGAAGGTACGCCCCACCAAACCAACGTTCCCAAAAATACCAAACTTACTGTTATCTGCTTGAACCAACATCGACTTACTATACTCAGCCGTCCAGCGGCGTCACTGTAGCATTCGAACATTCTTAGCCAATCAAGCAATACTGCGTCCGCGTTTGCCACGTTATGTTCTAACTACAGAGGCAGAGTCCCATTGCATGCTTCTAACTTGTATTGAGTTGAGGTATTGACGAGAACACTATACATACAGGGTATTGACACGAACACCATACATACAGATACTATCAAATTACATGTAAGCATTGCTAAGTAGAGAATATGAAGCAGTGGGCCTCTGCCGTATCCATCAATGCATACAAATGTATATTCAATCAAAAATTATTGTTCTGAACTTATTGATAATATGGAAACTGGTGTGTTGCTTGTTTTAGTTAGTGTTACTCAACATCAAATTATATTTCCACTTTCATAAAAAATACCCAGCATTTAGTTTATGGTACAAACAATGTGTCAAAACCCTTGAAGACCTTCTTGTGCAATAATCTTTTCTTTCGGTTTTTTTCACATTTCTTGCAGAATAGAATCTTTGTTCACTAAGTCATTACACTACCAAAAACCCTAATGGTATTTATAAAGCAACTCACCCAAATGCTCTTTAAAGAAAAGCTGAAAAAAGTTCACCGTAGCAATCATGTTCAATAAATGGTGAGTGCTCTTCCGTATGTATGTGAATAAACCATTTAAACATTTATTAGATTTTGTATGAAAAATATTTAGGTTCATTGAAAATAAAATAATAATAATAATCAACTAAGCCCCCACCTCCACCTACCCTGTATCGCCAATCACAGTGTGACATAGCCCTTTTTTAATTGCAGCTTTATTCTATGAATCAAATTTATACTGATGAATCAAATATAGTGTTATAACAAAGTGACCACTTACAGATCCAGGTAGAACAAGTTCTGGAACCATTCCTCAATGGTCCTGATCATTTTGTGCACTTCAGTGAAATGCTTGATCAGAATTTATAAATCCAGTAAGTGTTCCTACACTGTCAGTTATCTTTCATGAGATAAACATATGAGGGTATAGTCAAGCAGCAAGCAAACAAAGTAGATCAAGACTGCACTTTAATAAAAGGTACTGGAGTGTTTAGTATGGACACACCAGAGAAATAAGTGTCAGAACTTTTCACAGATTTAGGGCACACTATGGCGAGTATATCATCATATATACAGTGAAGAAAATAAGTATTGAACGTGTCAATGTTTTTCTCAGTAAATATTTTCCTAATGGGGCTATTGACATGAAATTTTCACCAGATGTCGGTAACAACCCAAGTAATCCACACATACAAAGTCAAAACAAATACAGGTCAATTCCGTTACATCGAAGTGCCAGGGACCTAAAAAATATTTCATTGTAATGAAAATTTCGTAGTAATGAGATTCTGTATTTGTCTCTATAGTGCTTTCTTTAACTTGTGTCCAGGCATTTGTAATCATTTCAGTAGCTTCTTTCATGTTAATTTTCATCTCCTCCTGTCTACAAGTTATGCTGTGGAGAATTTTTCTCAGCATTTCCTTTGTGATAATACATTTTCCGGGTTTGAATGATGCCCAAATTCAATGGCTGAAACACTGCTGTGTAATTGGGTGGAAGGAATGCAACTTGAACATTATCTAAATGTAGAAGCATGCTGTGAGCAACACGGTTATCGGTCAGAAGCAGAATCTTCCTTTTTATTCTTCATATTGTGAGGTTTCTGAACTCTTTTTTTGGGAGCGCCGCAGAAGCAAATCTGCACTGATCGTGGTCACAGTATCGACGATGGGTGATGCAAGGGACATTATAAATGCAGGGAACAATATTACTTGGCCACTAACCTGGCCACGGCCCAGCCTAACTGCTGTGTCTGTGTATAGGCGAGTGGTAGATCCCGCTACAATAAATAAACGTGCTGTTCCTGTTTCAAGTTGAATAAAGCTGGTTTTGCTTAAGTACTAAGACTCCACCTCATGTTTTGGGGTGCAAGACAGTGACTCGCGCATCACAATATCCTTGTCAAGTTGTCCCAGCCAGTTTCCCAAAATATATTGAGTCATCCAAGCTCGCTGGTTTGCTTTATACTCTCAGAAAAGGAATGTAACATGCTTAACACACCAAGGACTGGCCGACTTACCAATGATGAGAGGAATAATTGCTATTTCGACGTTTTCAAATGCAGCAGTTAACATACAAGTGCTGGTCATAAAATTAGAATATCATGACAAAGGTGATTTATTTCAGTAATTCCATTAAAAAAGTGAAACTTGTATATTAGATTCATTCATTACACACAGACTGATGTATTTCAAATGTTTATTTCTTTTAATTTTGATGATTATAACTGACAACTAATGGAAGTCCCAAATTCAGTATCTCGGAAAATTAGAATATTGTGAAAAGGTTCAATATTGAAGACACCTGGTGCCACACTCTAATCTGCTAATTAACTCAAAACACCTGCAAAAGCCTTTAAATGGTCTCTCAGTTTAGTTCTGTAGGCTACACAATTATGGGGAAGACTACTGACTTGACATTTGTCCAAAAGACGACCATTGACACCTTGCACATGGAGGGCAAGACACAAAAGGCCATTGCTAAAGAGTCTGGCTGCTCACAGAGCTCTGTGTCCAAGCACATTAATAGAGAGGCGAAGGGAAGGACAAGATGTGGTAGAAAAAAGTGTACAAACAATAGGGATAACCGCACCCTGGAGAGGATTGTGAAACAAAACCCATTCAAAACTGTGGGGGAGAGTCACAAAGAGTGGACTGCAGCTGGAGTCAGTGCTTCAAGAACCTCCACACACAGACATATATATGCAAGATGTGTTTCAGCTGTCGCATTCCTTGTGTCAAGCCACTCTTGAACAAGAGACAGCGTCAGAAGCGTCTCACCTGGGCTAAAGACAAAAAGGACTGGACTGCTGCTGAGTGGTCCAAAGTTATGTTCTCTGATGAATTTTGCATTTCCTTTGGAAATCAAGGTCCCAGAGTCCGGAGGAAGAGAGGAGAGGCACAGAATCCACGTTGCTTGAGGTCCAGTGTAACGTTTCCATAGTCAGTGTTGGTCCATTGTGTTTTCTGAGGTCCAAGGTTAACGCAGCCATCTACCAGGAAGTTTTAGAGCACTTCATGCTTCCTGCTGCTGACGAACTTTATGGAGATGTAGATTTCATTCTCCAACAGGACCTGGCACCTGCACACAGTGCCAAAGCTACCAGTACCTGGTTTAAGGACCATGGTATCCCTGTTCTTGATTGGCCAAGAAACTCTGACCTTAACCCCATAGAAAATCTATGGGGTATTGTGAAGAGGAAGATGCAATACGCCAGACCCAACAATTCAGAAGAGCTGAAGGCCACTATCAGAGCAACATGGGCTCTCATAACACCTGAGCAGTGCCACAGACTGATCGACTCCATGCCATGCCGCCTTGCTGCAGTAATCCAGGCCAAAGGAGCACCAACTAAATATGCTGTACATGCTCATACTTTTCATGTTCATACCTTTCAGTTGGCCAACATTTCTAAAAATCCTTTTTTTTTGCATTGGTCTTAATTGATATTCTAATTTTCTGAAATACTGAATTTGGGACTTTCATTAGTTGTCAGTTATAATCATCAAAATTAAAATTAAAAAACATTTGAAATACATCAGTCTGTGTGTAATGAATGAATCTAATATGCAAGTTTCACTTTTTGACTGGAATTACTGAAATAAATCAACTTTGTCATGATATTCTAATTTTATGACCAGCACCTGTATGTTTGCGCTGAGACCCAAGGTTTGCAACCCAGAGATTTTTCTTCAGGTTTTTGCTCAGCCTTTCAAAAAAAAAAAGTTTACAATGTCGATGGCGAAGTTCCAAATTCACTGTCAATGTCTTTTTTTCTTTTTACTGGAATCTAAACCTGCAATGTGAACTGTTGTAGTTTTTTTGTGTCTGCCTTTCTATAGGATGGTGTCAATGAGTTAAATTCCAATGGATGTTTTTCAAATGTTGATGAACAATAAGCAAAAGGTATCACTTAAAACCACAGAAAACAAACGCAGCAAAAAATTGAAACAAGGAAAGTTCGAAGAAAGAGACAAATTTACTATGTTTCTGTTCGGGGATCGTTGTGCATAACAGAGCTGAGACCACAGTGCTAACTGCTTTGTAGATGATTAATTCTCTTGACTGTTCTGTGGATAATTCATTCAGGCATTTCAAGGTCTTTTGGGCATGTCATTGAAATGAAAGTACCTGCTGAATGTATTTCATATTAACATTTTTATAGACTCTGTCTTATGGGGAAACTGTCTGGACCGTAAAATACTTTGTTGTAAAGATATTCATTGTAATGGAATTTGACCTGTAAGTCCATAAATTATGTGTAAATAAAGTGGAACATCACAGTAAATAAGTATTGAACATGCTTACTGAAACATATTTAATACTTAGAAATGCCTTTGTTGGTAATGATAGCTTCAAGACACCTCCTGCATGGAGAAACTAGTCACATGCATTGCTCAAGTGTGATTTTGGCTCATTCTTCCACATAAACCGTCTTCAGATCTTGAAGGTTCCAGGGGCCTCTTCTGTGAACTTTGATCTTTAGTTCTTTCCATAGATTTTTCAATTGGATTCAAGTTGAGTGATTAACTGGGCATTTCTAGCAGCTTTATTTTCTTTCTCTGAAACCACTTAAGTTTTTCCTTGGTTGTGTGTTTGAGATCATTGTCTTGCTGAAATGTCCACCCTCGTTACATATTCAGCATCCTGGTAGATGGTGGCAGATTCATATTAAGAATGTCCCAGTATATTTCTTCATTCATCCTTCCTTCAAGTATAAGAAGTCTGCCAATACCATATGCTGAAAACAGTCCCACACCATGATGTTCCCACCTCCAAACTTCACTATTGGTATGATGTTTTTGGGGTGATGTGCAGTGCCATTTCTTCTCCAAACATGGTGTGTGCAATGGCATCCAAAGAGTTCATCTGACCAGACTATATTCTCCCAGTATTTCATTGGCTTGTCCATATGTTGACAGCAAACTTTAAATGTGCTTCAACATGCTTTTATTTGAGCAGTGGAGTCTTATGCAGTGAGTGTGTACAGATGACATGGCAGTTGAGTCCATTACTTATTTTTTTCTTTGAATCAACTGTACCTGCTAATTCCAGGTCTTTCCGAAGCTCTCAGCAAGCGGTCCTTGGCTGTTGGACAACTCTTCTGATTATTCCTTTGTCTCCTGTCATAAATCTTGCAAGGAGCACCTGGTCGTTGCCAGTTTATGGTGGAATGTTCTTTCCACTTCCAGATGATGTCCCCAGTGGTGCTCACTGGAACATTCAGAAGTTTAGCAATGCATCTGTAACCAATGCCAATGTTTTGCAAGCTCTTTACTTTTACCCATCACAAGATGCTTTTTGTTTGACACCTTGGTAATGAGAAACTTTTCTTATAGGTCATCAATTAGGACTTAACCAGCTGATATTAATTTACACTGATAGTGTGCAGGATTGCTTTGAAAATACTGACCGATTTCGTCTGGTTTCTTGGCTTTCCATGCCTTTTTGCACCTCCTTTTCTTCATGTGTTTAATACTTTTTCCTTGTGTCGTTCCTTTTTTATTACACGTAACGTAAGTTATGGACTTGTACAAAGAAATCAAAACAAATATGTGGATTACTTATGTTGTTACCGACATCTGGTGAAAATTTCATGTCAGTGGTCCCATTAGAAATGTATTTACTGTCGTAAACGTTGATGCTTTCAATACTTGTGATAAACGTTGATGCATTCAATACTTTTCCCGCTGTTACAATTGTCAGTGTCTGTCAGCACTTGTTGCTTTAACTTATATATGCATTAATGGTGTTACTTGATGCTGGTTGCATTTTCTGCTCTACAGGCACACATTATTGTTATGATAGTTGCTCAATTAAAGATCACAAAATGTTCCAAAACTTAATAACCAAAAAATACAACACAGTCTGGCTGTATACATGTAATGGCAGACCACTAGACCACCATCAGCTGAAGGACCCAGGTATTGTGCCTCAGTATACAGGGTGAAAATTATGCTAATATTTGAATGGCGGAAACAATTTATTCACAAAACATATGTGCAAGATAATTTACAGGAATGTCTCAACCTGTTCTCCATCATGTTCAATACATGTACCATATGTGGAACATAAATTGTCCACAAAAATTGTATATAAGTATATACATAGTAGTACCATTAGTACTAACATAATTTTCAATCAGTCTATATTCAACAAGGAATATTCTTTAATTTAATTTTTGGTTTTCATGTACATTCCATAAGTTTTAGAAAGGTTTGTACTACAAGCCTAAGGAAATTCAAGGAGGCAGGCAGAGGAAAGTACAGCTAAGGACATTAGGCTTCCCAAGGTACCGACAGATGATTTGTCATCATTAAGTAAAAGTGGCTGCTGTTGAACTTAACTGCCATTCGCTGTGCATCTTGGTCTGTGCATCTTGGTATTCATTACAGTATATATTGAACACCATACTTTTTGTATACTGCACTGTGGAGCACTTTGAGACTTTGCGGGATCCCTTCAAAGTTGCTGGATATCATTGCAAGCCTGTTCTCTTAAGTGCTGTGCAGAGTGGAGACAGATCCTGTGCGTTTTTCCCAGTTTATCCTGCGGTTCGTCAGGGGTGTGTTCTTGCTTCAGCGACTGTGAGGCTTTTGTTGGTGAAGAAAAATTCACTGATATTGACTTTGCTGACAATGCTGTGATCTTCATGTAGTCAATGGAGGCTCTGATCGTGGTTCTTGAGAGACTGAGTGAGAAGTCTGAGTATCTGGGCTTGCAAGTGTCCAGGAAAAAAACCAAGATCCAGGCCTTTAATGACCTCTTTGGCACAGCCATCATTGGTACGTCTGTCTGCGGAGAGAGTGTAGACCTTGTCGAGAGGTTTACTTACCTTGGCAGCAACATTAATGTCTCTGGTGAAAATTCCTATGATGTCATTGAACAGATGTGTGTTTACATTCCCAATATCTATGCAAAAAGTCTTTAGAGTCTTGGTGCTTCCTGTCTTACTTCCTGTAATTGCAAGGCAAGGATGATATCTAGTGACCTGAAACGAAGTCTGGGCTGCTTTGGAACTGTATCTCTTCGGACAATTGTTGGGTACTGCTGGTTTGACTTTGCTCATGGAGTACTGAATGAGGCACATTACCTGCATTGTGAGAGACCACCAGTTATGGCATTATGGCCATGTGATGTTATTCCCTGAGGGTGATCCAGCTCACAATATCTTGATTGTTGAGGGCCCAAGCAGCTGGACCAGGCCAAGGGGATGCCTACGTAACACCTGACTGCAGCAGGTGGATTTCTGGAGGGTGGACTAGGCCGCGTGTCTGCATGAGGGGTTGCCAACCACGATCCCGAGCTGTTTTGTCGTGTGTTGGGTGTGGCAACACTGACCTGACCGACTTGTACTTTTTAGTTATTAGCTAGTTAAACATACATGCAGTGTTTCTGCTATGGTGCAAATCTAAAAGTAAAGTTGTAAACTCGTTAATTTGTTATGCTTTATTCATGAAATGTAATTGGTCTTTAATTTTTTTATCAGCTTCCGTATCTGACTTCACCCATGGACAAATCTAATTTTAAATTAAACACTTGCACTTTGCACTTTCTACTACTGAACTTTCTGAAATCAACCAAGAGCTAGAGCCTATCTGTGACAGGTGCCAATAGTTTTTGGCTTTGCTGTCAGCTTGGATACATATGCACTCATGCTGTTGAAAACATTTCTCAAAAGACCTTTAACCACTTACTGTCCTTCTACTGAGTACAACATGCACCCTGAAAAAGTATTCCATAGCATTGCTTGCTTATCAGCTAATCTTGCAAACCAGGAAGAACTCTCCACCCCCAGCTACTTCACAATGGTTAAAGGATTTGTTATACAGTACTATGAATGTCTTTCATTACCTCTTCCCTCTTAAATGCCAATGTCATTTGTGAATACCATTGACCTGGGAAATGTGTGTGTGTGTGTGTGTTCAAGCAAATTTCACTTCATTCTTGAGGTTGCTAACCCAGTAATTTTCCAGCCTCTTCATGTAAAACAAGTCTTCACAATTAAAGCTAGAATGTTGTATCTTAAAAAGGCTATATAATGCAATGTTGTTTTGTTAACAAAATGGAGAAATGTATAATTTACAGTGTACAATTGAGTACATGTATTGACAAAAAGTTTTTAATGTAATGGTCAATTAACCAAAACACACTTTTCTAGGTATTTATTTTTATAATTTGCACTTCCCTTTCTTAATCTAAAATAGTTGTGCATTTTCTTTTAGCAGTTCAAATAAACACAAGTAAGGGAAATGTTTAAATAAGAGAAAACCAATAAAAGTTAACCTTTTATATCAATATGATGTAGTCCGTAGCAAATTATTTTTGTATGTAGTTTTTTTTTTAATATACTGACATTTTACAGATTAGCTTTAGCTGTTTTTACACTGACATTCTATCTTCATATATTGAAGCTTCTTTGAGCAAAATTTATTTATTTACATTGAAAACTGTGTTTTTTCTTTTTTATACTTTGATTTTTTTTTTCTTGTTTTAAATCAAAATGGTTTATCTCATATACATTGTTACCACTACATTTTGTCTCCACTGTAGATGTTGATGGAAAAGTTATTCACCTTGTTGAAAGAGCACCCCCACAGACACAGGCCGGTACAGGAAGTAGTGGAGCATCTAGTTCAGGACCAACTACTACCCATGGTCCTACTGCACCTCCCCATGACCGGAATGCCAATAGTTATGTCATGGTTGGCACCTTCAACTTGCCAGTCAACCTCATGGATCCACAGCAGATTCAGGTAACTGATAATGTTCCAAAGAAAAAAAAAAATAGTATAATGAAGGATTTTGCAGTTATTGACCAAGAACCTTGTAATTTCAAGTTTACTCATTTTTATAATCGGTAAATTAACTAGTTCGTGTAATAGAGAATAGCCTTTTGTGGCAGTGGCATATTTTTTTTTTTTTAGTAAGTTCTTGAAATAACATAATTTTAAAAATGTAAAGAACTCCTACAGAAACACTGAAAGTATTAGTGGATTTGTATTGATTATTAGACAATATATCACAGCAACATCAACCTCGACTGACATTCATTCCAGTAGGTTCTTGTCTCATTTGTATGACATACCATGCACACATCTACAATCACTCATTGTAGTAACAATCAGAAGTTTATATAGTTTTAAAATACAGTAGGAGTATGTTTTGCTTAATTTTTAATTTAATCTTTATTTTTTGTTTTTTTCCCCCCCACCATGCAGCAGTCAGTGCAACAGGTAATGGCTGGGTTAGGAGAGGCGGGCAGAAATGCTCGTGTCAGCACCAACACTGGAGTGAGTAACGTTTTCTAGTTTAATATTGTAATGACTATCTTTCTGTCCAAGTAGTAACTAGAAGAACTTTGTGATCTATCCAATTTATTGCAATAAGACAATTTCCTGCATTTCATCTCCTCTTTTCTTACCCATAAATGTATATAGTTTTCTGTAGTATTACGTTGACCTGAATAAACTAGAAAAGTGTTATTTGGAATTAATAGAGATGGTTTGTGTTTTTTAAACATAGTAGTTGCCCCATTAAACACAGAGAGACCTTGATGTAGGATAGTGGCAGTGTTTCTTCTTGCTTTGCTCACTTTTGCCACAATGTTCGATTGCAACTGCAACCTTTTTAGTATGGTTTTCCCAGGTCCTGTTTTATTACCATTAGACGGCTGGTTGTGTTTCAGTTAATCACTTTGATGCAACATATACGTTATGTCATTGATGATTAGTACTTGTTAATCATATTTGCTTAATCAAGAACTAGGCTATATGCTTACAAAGATCTCCAAGTTTTATTTGGAAAGTGTTCTGCAGCTATTTATTTTCTTTATGGACATTCATATATCATATTGTACTACTTCACTATTTACGAGAAGAATGTTTGGGACTCAGTAGAAAACAACATATTTCATTATTTCTATTTTCTATTCACCATTTGAGAAGACATATATACTAATCATCAAAGACAAATTGTTGTCTACTATCTGATGTACCTAAGACTTTTTGAGCAGTACTATAGCTATAGAAATATAAATAATACAGTATGTACACAGAGAGATAAAAAAAAATGTGTGGATAGGGAAATAGTTGGTGTATAAGATATTTTCCTCCATACTACCACAATTTGCTATGATACAATGAAAATTTGCAATATATTTAAACTACATTACTTTTTAGAGGTAACAGAATTAAGTTATTGGTCATGGTCACTTTTAATATAAAAGAAAATAAATACATTTAGCGTTTCCTCTTTCAGTTTGGTTTTGCTTAGTCCATGGATTTAATATTTGTTCGTCCTTTTGTAGGACTTCTGGAATTATTACAGGGTACTTTTGGGAGCAAGGGTGTACAGCAGTTCTTGCAGTAATTTCTGTATGGGAGTAATAGAGACTCGGTTACTGATTGAGCTTCATTTTTTTTTTTTTTAAGTCATCCTGGTGTAGCTGTGGCTTTTAGTTTCAGGCCATTGTCTTTTTGTATTATCAATTATTGTTTTAGCAAAAGAACTTTTGTAGAATGTTGACCGTTTTGCTCCATATGCTATGTTTTTTTTTTTTTTTTTGTTCCATACCTAGTGCTTGCCATTGAAACCACATTACAAATACTATTAAGGTCTTTTCTTTAATTCTTTCTGAGACTCATCCATATTTGGTCTAAATGCAAGGTGTAATTTAATAAGATATCTTTTTCCAAATCTGGCCCTGTCTTTGTACTTTATAGCTGAAATTTGTGGAGTACATAAATAATTATTATCTGACTTAAACTTGCTTCCATCATAGCTATTATGCAATGCAAATCATAAGTTTTTTTTTGATATAGTGGCTGCTTTTGTAAGCAATTCGAGTAGTTTCCAGATTGAGCAGTGATGCTTGGTATTCTCAGTACCATTGAACTCATCCCTCACTTGTCTCCTCCTGAAAAACTTTTCATCTTAAGTTCTGTTCATATTGCTTTGCAGTAAATAACAGGTGGAAATCAAACACATACAGGTGTATTTGACCCAATGAACAGAGGTTTGGAATGAATATTTTTCTAAAATTAATTTCTCTGCTTTGTATTTTAGTTTACTTTTTTTAAACAATAAAACTGATGATGTATCAAAATGTAAATTATTTTTTGTTAACCATAAAATTGTTGTAAGCATTGACCTAGGGGTTAAAAGGACTGCATAATAAATGAATATAGCACTGTGACATCTGTCAATAGCAATATAGTGTCACAAAAACTAAATATGTCTATTTAATATATCCACAATGTCAACATGTGAATCTGTAAGCATACAAATATCTGAATGTAAGACTTTGGGTTTATTTTTGCTATTTACTGCTTGCAGTTGTATAATTAGCTTGGAGGAGATATTTTTTATTTTACTAGTTTCTAGGGCAAATTAAGCTACTTTACAAGTAGAAGACTTTCCCTTTATTATGATGTGATTGGAATATACCCTTCATTTTTAAGTGCAATAACATCCTTAATTGTCGTGTGAATCATTTTTGATCTGATAGCTGGCATTAAAAGTTTGAATAATATTCTTTAGATTTTTAAAGAATATTTTTTTTTAGATTGCTCAGTGCTTTATTGAAAAATATTCAGCATACTTTATTATATTTTATTATACAGTGTAAGTCTTATTTCTTAAAATGCTCAGACCTGTGATCAGATCTATAGTGAAGATTACCTGATCTTCATAATAAATATCAGTAAAAAGACAAAACAAATGAAAAATAAAATAAGAACCTGTCTACCCCATTTGCCCTCCAAATGGTGATCTGTTTATCACAGTGGATCTTAATTGGCAGTTTTTCTCTACACGTGTGTAAACCAGCTTTCCACCCACACTATCCAGTGTATGGAGTGAGTTAAATGGTTAAGGGCTTCCTTTATTGTTTCACTCTGTATGCTTCATTTTAGTTAATATGATGTGCGTGAAAGTATTTGCAGTTGGCACTGTATTTGTAATCCGATAACAGCCTTTTATTAACATATTCATTCTTATATTGCAAGTCACATTTCATACTTCACAATTCAAGAAGTTTTTGTTTGTGATAGATTTCTTTATTAATCAACCAATGATATTTTTTATCTATCTGTGTCTAAGAATATATAAACAGTTTCATGTATCTATAACTATAATGTCTTGCAAATAACTGAAAGGCTGTGGTCTTTTTTATAAATTGTTTTTTGTTTTTCAGTTTACAAAAGTTTTAATCTTATTTTTTCATCATCTAATGTGTGTGTTGCCCAGGTATTCAAACCATTTAGGGTATTATGTATTGGTATTACACAGACATTGTTTTCTGTCTGCACTTGTCTTTTACATTTTTTTTTATTAAAATACTTTGTAACTTTCTTCCACTTACTAATAATGATCAGGCATACTACCACTTTTTGCTGTTCTTTTCTAAAATGATCGCGGTTGTTTTGTTCAAATTAGCAATTTCTGCTGCTATACTATCATACATAGGACATAAATTGTTTTCTCCGCCTTTTTGTCATAGTTTGTTATTGCAGAGAAACAGTACTTTTTGAGTTTACCTGCAAAATCTTAATACATTTGTTTGTGACTCATCTGCATGTATGAATGAATTAGAGAGTACAAACTAGGGGAGTACCAATGATCATTTAACCAAGTACTATAGTGATTGTGGATTGTTAAAATCTGATTTAAAAGGAAATTATTCAAAACCATAAAATGTTCCTTAATCTTAGTATCCCCCAAAAACAAGACTAATTGGTGAGTTCAAAATGCAAGTTCATTAAGTTTCTGTTGAATAGGGGATGATTACAGCATCTACCACCATAAATAAACAGTTGAAATATAGTTCCAAGGAACATCTTTCATGTTTAAAATTTTCATCATTTTTAAATTTACATGAAGACATTTGATTATTACAATGGGGAGGAAAAACTTATTTGAGGCTTTTGCTTTCATGAACTGTTATGTTCCAGCGGCACATACCTACAAAATAACATTTACTTTAGTAGTAATTTTTTTAATCAATATGACAGATTAGAAAATATGGATATTGCGTTTTCTAACTCTCTCTCTCTCTCTCTCTCTCTCTCTAATGAAATATACAGTAGATTTCAAAAATTCTATTTAACAAAATTAATAATAAAATGCAAAGCAACTGAATGCTCAGTATTGTGTAATTTCAGTGCTATACATGTTTGTATTATATAGTAACTAGTACTAAGTAGTTTAAGGTTCATTTGTTTGTTTACCTGGTGAAATTTTATGAAAAAAATTTTAAAATGTAGACCCCTTTTTTCATAACACTTCTTAGTATGTGAAAGTGAAATGTTGAGGGATAACATTTCTCTCTTTCCCCCTTTAAGAGCAATGGATCCTCTGTGGATGTGCATATAGACATGGAGCAAACAGTTCAGGTGGGTGTCTCCTAGCCCATTGAAAAAAGTGCAATTTATAATATAAAACACTTCATTGGTAGTGCTTAAACTGCACCTTTTATTGTTCTGCTCTCAATATGTAGTGGATAAATGAATGTGCAGAATACTCTGGAATTACACTGGCTTTCCATATTTTTATTGAATGTGACTGGAAGTTTTTAGAAATATAATGCACATTGACTGTAGTTATTATGTTAATTTGGATGATTTTCTACCTCTAGCCTTTAAATAGTTAATTACCAGAAATGCTGAAATAGTCTTATTCCTTTTACAGTTAGAACCGTTTTAAAGACCAGTAGAATGTAAAATACATTTAGGTACATATTACAGACATGAAGAAAAAATTTAAAATAAACTATCATACTTATAGTATGTATGTAATTACAATTTTGTAAGTTAGAACAATTCCCTGTGTTCTTTTGGCCATGTTTTGTATTTTCACAATGTTTTGTCTGCAGAACAGAGAAGAGAATTATGTGTAAGAATTAAAGTTCTTAAACTGGCATTACTAATATATTTTTTATATTGACACCTTCCTTGTAATTGCCAATGGAATTTGTTGACAAGAGTTTACATGTAATGTTTAGTATAACATTGTACATATGCCTTAATTATTTGGTTGTTACCTGGATAACTAAAATGTAACTAGGCATTATTACAGTATACCTACTGTGTAACTCATTCTACAGTATGTGTATGTACACAATCAGAAATAACCTAATGTGTACACTGAAGAAATGGCCAATTGCACGGTCATTACCCAGGTAGTTACCGTGTAATTAATGTGCATGTATAATATAATGACAGACACTTTATGTTAAATGTTGCCAGTTTGTTTGTTTTTCTCCCCATGGTAGAGTATTTGTGCCATTTTTTTTTAATTGTCCATAGAACTTCTATTTATACTTCGTGTTTTTGCTTTGGACACATGTTAAACAATATTACTTGTTAACTTGTGTTTGCATATACTTCTGCATATTTTCATTCTTGCCAGCTTTTTAATGAGTAGCCAATTGATTGGATGGTTGGTATCTCTGACAGTTTTCTTTGCTCTGGTCCGGCATTGCTTAGTATAGATGTCCTGGAAGACAGAGTGTGCACACCCAGTGATACATTCAATTGATTGTACTACTCTCTGGAAAAGTTTGTAGTTCAGCTACATGCTGTTTCCGAAGCAGGCAGTAGTACTTCCTGTCAGTATAATTTCGATGGTGGATTTATAGAAATTCCTTAGAATGTGTAAGGGCAGCCTAAAATCCCTCAGGTGTCTGAGATGGTAAAGATGTCATGTTGTCTTCACCAAAGTGTCAGTATGCTTGGATCAGATCAGGTCCTCTGTGAAGTGGGCACCATGGTATCTGAAACTGTCCACCCTCTTCACTTGAATGCTCTTAGTTCCGAGATGATGGTAGTGCCTCAGCTGTTTTCCTCCAAAGTCCACAATCAGTTTCTTGCTAGCATCAGGAGAAGACTAGTCCTGTGGCACCCTGCATAATTGGTGAGGGATGTTGAAGTATGGCCACCCACTTGAATAACCTGGGGTCTGCTTATTTTGAATTTAAAAACTCTGATACATAGTAGAGTGTTCAAATGCGGGTCCCCAAGCTTGGTGATTAAATACTGAACTATAGTCTATAAATAACATTCACATATAATTCCTTCTCCCACTGCCCAAGTGGGCCAGTACTGTATGTAGATTTACCGGAGCCACGTGCAAATTAGCAATTGCAAATTTGATTACTCTCTTGAAATTCTTCATTGCTATAGGCATTAGTTGAACATGAAAGTAATCATTCAGGAAGGGTGGATGAGATTTTTAGGTACATATATGTACACAAACCGGATTCCAAAAAAGTTGAGACACTATACAAATCGTGAATAAAAACTGAATGCAATGATGTGGAGGTGCCAACTTCTAATAACATAAATCATGGAACAAAAGTTTAAACTGAGAAAATGTATCATTTTAAGGGAAAAATAAATATGTTGATTCAGAATTTCATGGTGTCAACAAATCCCAAAAAAGTTGGGACAAGGCCATTTTCACCACTGTGTGGCATCTCCCCTTCTTCTTACAACACTCAACAGACGTCTGGTGACCGAGGAGACCATTTTCTCAAGTTTAGAAATAGGAATGCTCTCCCATTCTTGTCTAATACAGGCCTCTAACTGTTCAATCATCTTGGGCCTTCTTTGTCGCACCTTCCTCTTTATGATGATCACCAAATGTTCTCTATAGGTGAAAGATCTGGACTGCAGACTGGCCATTTCAGTACCCGGATCCTTCTCCTACGCAGCCATGATGTTGTGATTGATGCAGAATGTGGTCTGGCATTATCTTGTTGAAAAATGCAGGGTCTTCCCTGAAAGAGATGACGTCTGGATGGGAGCATATGTTGTTCTAGAACCTGAATATATTTTTCTGCATTGATGGTGCCTTTCCAGACATGCAAGCTGCCCATGCCACACACACTCATGCAACCCCATACCATCAGAGATGCAGGCTTCTGAACTGAGCGTTGATAGCAACTTGGGTTGTCCTTGTCCTCTTTGGTCCGGATGACATGGCGTCCCAGATTTCCAAAAAGAACTTCGAATCGTGACTCGTCTGACCACAGAACAGTCTTCCATTTTGCCACACTCCATTTTAAATGATCCCTGGCCCAGTGACAACGCCTGAGCTTGTGGATCTTGCTTAGAAATGGCTTCTTCTTTGCACTGTAGAGTTTCAGCTGGCAATGGCGGATGACACAGTGGATTGTGTTCACTGACAATGGTTTCTGGAAGTATTCCTGAGCCCATTCTGTGATTTCCTTTACAGTAGCATTCCTGTTTGTGGTGCAGTGTTGTTTAAGGGCCCGGAGATCACGGGCATCCAGTATGGTTTTACGGCCTTGACTCTTACGCACAGAGATTGTTCCAGATTCTCTGAATCTTCGGATGATGTTATGCACAGTTGATGATGATAGATGCAAAGTCTTTGCAATTTTTGCTGGGTAACACCTTTCTGATATTGCTCCACTATCTTTCTGCGCAACATTGTGGGAATTGGTGATCCTCTACCCATCTTGGCTTCTGAGAGACACTGCCACTCTGAGAAGCTCTTTTTATACCCAATCATGTTGCCAATTGACCTAATTAGTGTTTATTGGTCTTCCAGCTCTTCGTTATGCTCAAATTTACTTTTTCCAGCCTCTTATTGCTACTTGTCCCAACTTTTTTGGGATTTGTTGACACCGTGAAATTTTGAATCATCATATTTGTCCTTTAAAATGATACATTTACTCAGATCAAACGTTTGATCTGTCATCTACGTTTTATTACAAATAAAATATTGACATTTGCCATCTCCACATCATTGCATTCAGTTTTTATTCACAATTTGTTTAGTGTCCCAACATTTTTGGAATCCGGTTTGTATAAACACTATTGGTACTGGCAAGAAAGTCAGTACTGCACTAATGTGTGGCTACAGAATTTGAAACCATATAAAAATGGCTCACAGTGTTGGTCATACATCATTGCATCAACACATATTGTATCGGAACAGAAAATCGGCAGAGGTCATGTCTGAAAATCCTTTACATTTGAGTCAGGAGAATTTTAGCACACGAGTACAGGGATTGTACACTTTTTTTTTTTTTTTTTCTTTTTCTTTTTAAAATAAAGCAAATTGCTCACAGATTCACGTTATACTTTTATCCCATTATGGAATTAATTCAGAAACGGAGTTTAGCGTGCTTTGAGAGCAAAGTAACATTACCAGTCACGTGAGGTGTAATCATTTAACTTATATCCCCATAATGACATTTAACATTTTTCAAAGTTCTCCTTAGACTGTATGAGGCAATTTTGTAATTGTCAATGTTTCCAGACAAAAGCCCTGCCTGTGTGTGTGTATGTGCTCGCAAGCCACTTTGCGGCTCTGCCACTTGCATATGAGTAAGCAGATGTACAATTTAAACAGATTATTTTCATGGGAACTGTTTCATATGCATAATAGAACTAACTATTGTACATGAAAGCAACTAATTAACCATAGTAAAAAGTAATAAATTCAAAGAAAATTGTTTAATGTTGCGTTAGAGGTATTCGTTGAGCTATACATTTTTGTTCTGTTTGGCTTTGAAATTAACATGCAAATACTTTTTAAATTTACCTTTACTGTAAAATTAAAAACAATATTTGGAATTAACTTCTTCAATATCGCTTTGAATTTTGATTTTGTGTTTGGACATGCATCGTGGTAACTGTCCATAAATGAATATAGTTTCTTTCTCTCTGATAAATAAACCGACTTTTTTTTAATGTTTGTCCCTGTGATTTAATTGTCATAGCAAAAGCTATTCTAATGGGAAACTGTAAAGATTTTAATACGAATGACATTTTAAGATCTCCTTTGGTGTCTAATGATATCTGCGGAATATTTACTACATTACCTTTCTTGTTGCCTCTTAAAATTTTACATGTTAGAATTGTTCGACCAATTTACTATACAACTAATCTTATTCCATTGCATAGCCCCTCACTTATACATAAATTACGCAATAATATTATGATGCATCCTTCTTTCAACAGTAATTCAGCCGCTGCAAGAATGAATGGTGTTAATGCATACAGATATTCTACAGGATATTGAAAGTTAACGTTTTGATCTTCCGCACTCTCACCACCACTATTTCAGCATAGTCTATTGATATGCATTTAATCAATTTGCCCTGTAACCGATCAACAATGTTCGCGTTAATTTGTTTGACTTCGTTTCTTGCTGCTAGGATTGCCTGTGTATTCATTTCTTCTGTTGATAACCCTTCGGAATAAAATTCTTCAATAAGATTTGGACACGAGAAGTCTTCTTTTCTTTTATTGGGACATTTTGAATTTTAAAGTAGCCAGATGGCGAAATCAACTGAATTTTGATCTGCTTGCACATTCTTTTGTAATTTGACTTATTGGAACAAGATTGTAATGGCCCACTGTTTAGGCATGCATTGTAAATATGCCAT
The DNA here is from genome assembly GCF_016835505.1 of Polypterus senegalus. Taxonomy (NCBI): domain Eukaryota; kingdom Metazoa; phylum Chordata; class Cladistia; order Polypteriformes; family Polypteridae; genus Polypterus; species Polypterus senegalus. Next base: position 54,617,540 of record NC_053164.1, read on the forward strand.
CTGCCTCCTTTCTTGACCACTGGTAGAACTTGATGAAAGTCACCTCCCAGTATAAAGGTTTTACCCACAACTGGTTGATCAGAGTAAAAAATGTCCCTGAAATGTTTTGCCAATTACTTTTAATACTGTTTGTGGGATCGTTGACACTTTGTTCCAAATAAGTATTTTGGTCTTTTGCATTTCTTGTTTTATCTTCTTTTTCCATTTCAATGTAACATTTTTATCCATGATGTTTAAAGGTAGGTTAATAGTTTTGTGAACTGTTTTACCGTATCAGGGCTCTAGAGTGCGACCTAATTTCTCAATGGTGCGACTAAAAAAAATCAAAGGTCGCACCGGTGCAACCAGCTGTTCGAGGGGGAAAAAAAACGAAACTCCGTGACTCTTAAAGTCTCCCTGTTGTTCAACAACAGACACACATTAGGCCCATATCGTGGTCTAAACCAATCAGAGATAGTGAAGGGCGGATCCCCCCGATTGGCCGTGGTCCAGATATTCCTGTACGTGTGTGTACGTTTGAAAATGCATGTGATGCAGTCAGACAGAGAGAGGTGAGTAGCCCATCAGGTAAACAGTGGATGTAGCTGCGAATTATGAGAGAGGATGAAAAGAACGATTGACAGCTTTTTAGTTAAGAATGTTAAGTTAGGGCCTGATCCGTCCGAAAATCATAACCAATGCTCTGACACGGAGCCATCAACCTCCCAAGTTATAGCAAGCCCTGGTCTGGAGACGGCATTAGATAACGAGCCACATACGATCGAGTCCGAGCCCACTGAAATGAAAAGGGGTAAAGTGTATACATTTCAAAAAGAGTGGCTTGACCAGTTTCCCTGGCTAAGATACAGTAAAGCCGATAATATAATGCATTGTATTTACTGTAAAGAGTGTGGGGAAGACCATGGCCGGCAGTAGTGCATTTGTGACTGGTTCTAATACATTTAGAATTGAAACGCTGAAAAAGCACAATGCATCTATAAAACCCATTACATGCCGCGATAAATGCACTGCTCAAGTGTCCCCTCTCCCCGCTGCCTTTCAGCGGCAGGCAGCAGCAAACAGATCATCAGACGAGGTCGAGATGATAATTAAGTTTAACGTTGCCTACAATATTGCAAAAGAAGAACTTCCCTTCACTAAATTCAAGTCCGAAATAATTCTTATGAAGAAAAATGGCTTGAACGTAAACCCAACGTACAGCAATGATGTCGCGTGCGCCCAATTTATAGGAGTCATCGCAGATACATTGAAAAAAAAGACGTCTCCAGTCAAATTGCGAACAGTGCGTACATGGCATTCCTGATCGACGGAGACACAGATATCGCCACAAAGGAATGCGTCATTGTGTACGGTCGTATCTTGCGGAGAGGAAGACCGGTGAATATACTTATTGGACACATTGAGGTCGAGCATGCTCATGCCCAAGTCTGGAAGATTTTGATGCTAGAGAGAGTGTGGCCAGCTGGTTTAGTCAAGGCCAAAGATCAAGAAGGTCAAACTACAGGAGTTGGCCATCCGAGGGGCATATGACTGCAATGGAGGATAGTCCATAAGACATTGAGCCATGAGATGTTCAGTTTGAAGCCCTTATAACACTTAATTTCAGATTTTCTTTTTAGTTAATCTTATCTTATATTTTTCAGTAAGTTACTTTTCTTGTAGAATTGTGCTTGCCTTCAAATAAAGAACTTTATATTGACCAGATTGTTAGTTAATCATTTACAAGTCAATATTGCCTATATGGACAGCAATTTAAAAAAAACAAAAAACAAAAAAAAAAACAAATAAAGTGAACGTGTAAAACTGTGGTGTTAAATGTGATGCGGTTGAAAATTTGGGTGCACCTAACTTTTGTGCTGGTGCACCTAAGAAAAAAAGTTAGGCGCACCAGTGCATCCAGTGCAAAAAGTTAGTCTAGAGCCCTGCGTATGGAAGAACTGCTGCTATACCTGTCCACTCTATCGATGCAATGTGTTTGCAATAATGCTGAACACTTATACAAAAATGTTTTGCCTGTGCCGCCAAGCCCATCTATGACGAATTTCACAGAGAATATTTTTTTTGAATTGTTTTGAAAATTTACCTTTCCCAGTATCATTTTCCATGGCCTTCCGCAGTTAAATCTTTGTCTGCTGTTATCTCTTTCTTTACCTCAGTTTCGTCTTTCTTCTGGAAGTCCAAATTACTGCATCGTTAAATCTTTTGCTTCTAACAATTCTTTGATGTTTATTAGGCTTTTCAGATAATGGCCCTTTGAACGCTTCCCATTTTAAAGTGTCAACTTCAACCATCATAATTAAGTACACGAAGAAGTGTCTTAATTTGTCAGGCATCATTACAGAAGCAGCATCAGACATCATTTAGAAAATATAGTTGTCCAATTTACATAATCCAGCTGCTCATTCTGCTTCTTGAAAAGTACCATACGTAGTTCCATCTATGAAAATGGTTATGAGGAGGGCAGGACTTGAAAAAAATCTCTTGGCAATAGTCTCATCTCAAGATTATCTTTTATAGTGTGTGTGTATATGTATATGTATATATTATATATATATATATATATATATTTATATATTGTGTATATATATATATTTATATATTTTATATATATATTAATTTTATATATATATATATATATATATATATATATATATATATAGGTGGAATCCCGTTGTAAAGAAATTAATGGGAGCATAAAAATATTTTATTATAACAAAATTTCATTATAACGAATATGGGGAAGTATAGTATAGTGGTGACCGGGTCATCAACAATTCACTGTCTCTAATGGCAGTGGCGCAAGGACATCTCCATGGGTGCTCTGCTCCATCTCATACACAGTAAACCAAGAGCAAAGCAATTGGCTGTCCTCTGCATGATCAGGCCTACCTCGCAACGTGCTTGTCACACAATGTTCAGAACATTTAACACCGTTTTTTCACCTGCTCTTCCTCACAATCTCCTGGTCTGCCACACCGGTGACTCCACGCCGCTGGTGGTGTTCTAATCTGACAGCGGGAGCTAAAGCAGGACAATTGCCCCCATGACACAGCTTCTATCTCATGTGTTTTGAGGCAGCCTCTTGCCCATTTCCCAAGACATGACATTAAGTAGTTTTTGCATTGCATTATCATGTTCAATGGTCATTTTTTGTTGGAAAAAACATTTGTTAAAAAGAACTCTGTTTATCATGATGCTGTATGAACGTTTGTCTGAGCCCACAAAAAGTATTTGTTACGGGTCCATGGATTTCATCCTGATACCTAATGGCAGTCAAGGTGCCATTATCTAGCCTGTAAAGTTCTGTGCGTCTTTCAATGGATTGCCCCCGCAGACCATCACTGACCCACCAAAAAAAAAAAAAAACGGTCATGTTGAACATTGTTACAGGCAGCATAACATTCTCCACGGCTTCTCCAGACTCTTTCACATCTGTCACATGTGCTCAGGGTGAACTTGCTGTCATCTGTGAAAAGTACAGGGTGCCAGTGGTGGGCCTGCCAATTCTGGCATTCTATGGCAAATGCCAATTGAGCTTCATGGTGCCGGGCAGTGAGCACAAGGCCCACTAGAGGACGTCGGGGCCCTCGGGTCACTCTCATGAAGTCTGTTTCTGATTGTTTGGTCAGAGACATTCACACCAGTGGCCTGCTGGAGATCATTTTGTAGGGCTCTGGCAGTGCTCTTCCTGTTCCTCCTTGCCCAAAGGAGCGGATATCGGTCCTGCTGATGGCATAAGGACCTTCTACAGCCCTGTCCCACTCTCCTAGAGTAACTACCTGTCTCCAGGAATATCCTCCATGCCCTTGAGACTGTGCCGGGAGACACAGCAAACCGTCTGGCACGTATTGATGTGCCATCCTAGACAAATTGGACTACCTGTGCATCCTCTGTAGAATCCAGGTTTCACCTCATGCTACCAGTAGTGACACTGACCATAGCGAAATGCAAAACTGGTGACAAACCAGTCAGAAAAGATGAGGAGGAAAAAAATGTCAGTGGCCTCCACCTGTTAAACCATTCCTGTTTTGTGGGTCATCTCAATGTTGAAACACTCTTAGATGAGAACAGGCCATTCAGCCCAAGAAAGTTCGCCAGTCCTTTCCACTTATTTCTTCCAAATAAAATCAAGTCTTGTTTTGAAAGTCCCTAGAGTCTTACTGTCTACCACACTACTTGGTAGCTTATTCCAAGTGTCTTTCGTTCTTTTTGTAAAGAAAAACTTCCTAATGTTTGTGTGAAATTTACCCTTAAGTTTCCAACTGTGTCCATGTGTTCTTGATGAACTCATTTTAAAATAACAGCTCGATCCAATGTACTAATTCCCTTCATAATTTTAAACACTTCAATCATGTCACCTCTTAATCTTCTTTTGCTTAAACTGTATAGGCTCATCTCTTTTATTCTTTCCTTACAGTTCAATCCCTGTAGCCCTGGAATCACCATAGTCGCTCTTCTCTGGACTTTTTCTAGCTCTGCTATGTCCTTGTTGTAACCTGGAGACCAAAACTGCACACAGTAGTCCAGATGAGGTCTCACCAGTGCATTATAAAGGTTGAGAATAGCCTCCTTGGACTTGTACTCCACTTATCGTGCTATATAACCTAACATTTTGTTTACCCTCTTAATGGCTTCTGAACACTGTCGGGAAGTTGATAGCTTAGAGTCCACTATGACTCCTAAATCCTTCTCATAAGGTGTACTCTCGACCATTGTGAGGTGTACAACCGCCCTAGCACTGACCCCTGTGCAACACCACTCTTAACAGCGGCCAATTCTGATAAGGTTCCTCGCACCATCTGCTTCCTGTGTCTGAGCCAATTCTACACCCATCTAAACACATCACCCTGAACTCCCACTTTTAGTTTGATGCTCAACCTCTTATGTGGCACCTTATCAAATGCTTTCTGTAAGTCGAGATAAATAATTTTATATGCTCCACTTTGATCGTATCCTTTTGTTGCCTCCTCATAGAATGTTAGTAAAACATGACACACCCCCCTTCTGAACCCATGCTCACTGTTCAGAATAACTCCTTGCCAGATGGTGCTCAATCTTATCCTTAATAATTCCTTCCATTAATTTGCCTGTGATACATGTTAAGTTTACTGGCCTATAGTTGCATGGAACTGCCCTGTCATACTTATAATGGGATGATATGTGCCATTTTCCAGTCCTTTGGAATCTCTCCAGTGCACAATGACTTCCTACAAATGTGTCAAGGGTTTATATATGTACTCACTAGCCTCCTTAAGAATTCAAGGGTAAATATTATCTGGTCCAGGTGATTTGTTTGATTTCATCTTATTTAATATGAGCAGTACTTCTTCCTCTACAATTTCCAAATCCCTCAGTACCTCTTTAATAATCATCTTTATCTCTGGGAGGTTATCCACTTGCTCACTTGTGAACACCTCAGAAAAATGTAAGTTTAGGGCACGTGCTATTTCATTGTCTTTTGCCCCTCTAGTGCACCTGTTTTTAATTTCAT